>NC_057808.1:206654127-206654938 GCF_018294505.1 Triticum aestivum
GGTGTAGCCCCCGAGATTCGGGCCGACTGCTGAGCAGTCGGGCCGGATCTCCCGTTGACTACTTTGTCTTCTTCTTCGCGGGGGCGCGTCAGTGCACCCGCTGGGTGTAGCCCCCGAGATTCGGGCGAACTGCTGAGCAGTCGGGCCGGATCTCCCGGCGACTACTTTGTCTTCTTTTTCTCCTTCAGCCGGCTGGGCAGGCGGACTCCGACACATCAGTCGGGCTCTTTGTAGCCGGCCAGGCAGCCAGCGGTCGGACGCACGTCTGGCAGTCGGACGCACATTTCTTTCTTTCTGCTTCGTTTCTCGGACGCCCACTTTCTTCTTCTTTTTTTAAGTCAGGCGGCTGGACACCCGGCCTGACTTTTCTCTTAGCCAGCGTGGGCAGCCGGCCTCTTTTTTCCACCCGAACTCAATTTTTTTGCCAGTCGGCCATGAGCACCCGGCCTTTTCTTCACCTGCTCTGGGCAGCCGGATGCACACACACATTTTTTTCTCGCCAGTCGGCCGTGGGCACCCGGCGTTTTCTACAGCCGGGTCTGGGTAGCTGGATGCACACACACTTTCTTTCTTTCTCTTTTTTTTCTCAGCCGGCCCTTGACTTTTCTTCTGGACGGGACGGGGAGCCGGCTCCCTCTTCTTTTCTTTCTGCCTGGGGCGGCCGGCGTGGAGGTCGAGCCGGATCGGACGGCAGGCGGCCGCGGGCAGAGGCGACCGGACGGGGGAGCCGTCGTGGCGGAGCCGGCTAATGGCGACCGGAGCCGGCACGCGGGCGTGCAGCCAGGCGGGAGCGGCGCGAGGCAGCAGAGCT
>NC_057808.1:206655464-206660042 GCF_018294505.1 Triticum aestivum
CGGCCAGGCGCGGCGCGGCAGTCGGCCAAGGGCGACGTGGACGGAGGAGTCCGGGTTGCGGGAAGCCGGAGCCGGCGTAGAGGACCCGGCGCGGAGCACCCGGCGGGGAGGAGCCGGCGCGGAGAGGCCGGAAGCGGGGCCAAGCGGCACCGGCGGTGGGAGTCCGAGCTTGGGGCTCGGGTGGACGGAGCGAGGCGGCGACCCGCCAGGCGGCGGCGCGGGCGACGAGGCGGCCCTGGTGCTGGCAACTGGAGCCGGCGATGGGGTGCGGCCAAGCGGCACGCGGGAGGCGACGACGGGTGGAGCAGGCGGAGCCGCAGGCGAGGAGGTGGAGAGACTGGCCGGCTCGTCGGAGGCTGCCGTGGGCGGAGGAGGTGAGGCCCGCCGCCGCCGCTGGCGGAGCGGAGCTCACGCGGACGGAGAAGAAGGCAGGCGAGCTGGCGTACGAGTACAACCATGGTCTGACTTGCATCTGAGCAGAGAATAGCCATTATCTGACCATTGCCCATCTAGCATCTGACCGACGTCTGGGGCGTATCTGACTTTCATCCGAAAGATTTTTTTGGGTGGTGTATGGATGGTGTTAGGCCAAAGTTTGACCATTGTTGACTTGCATCTAGCTAGCTTGCGAAGATAGCATGTGGAGGAGCGAATGCGCGTGTTTCGGCCGGAGCAAGGCGTAACGCGGAGAGAAGCAGACGCGAGCAGCGCGTGGATGGACACGGCCGACCGAAGCGAGGCCCCGCGTGCGGCGCGCGCACGGACGGATGGCCGGCATCGCAACGGGGGTGACGAAGAGGCCGACGGGTCGATGTTGGGCCCCCGAGCGCTACCGGAGAGACGACGGCGACGCCACAGTGATGATGGCAAAAATGGTGAGGCCGACGGCGAGGACGCGCCATCCCGCACGGCCGCTCCGGGGGTGGGTCGAAGTCGAGCCCCCGAGCGCTACCGGAGAGACGGCGCGACGCCGTGGCGGTGAAGACGAAAATGGTCCCGCCCGGACTGCGAAACCAGCAGCAGCGTGGTAGCATAGTAGTAGTACCACACCACGGTGGGCGCCAACTGTCGTGGTATTCTCACGGGGGGGTGTGAGGCGACAGATGCCACAAGGGCTTAGTGTGAGGGTAAGACTGCTGCTGATAGGCCCGGGAGCGGGTATGCGAGTAGCACGCACTAGTTTACCCAGGTTCGGGGCTCTCCGGAGAGATAATACCCCTACTCCTGCATGTCTGAGTATATCTGGTATATCTGGTACATAGTGCTCCTGGAGCTGTATCTAAGCCCAGTGCCATATGCATCTGGCTTTGTATATGTCTCATATGTGGCATGCTCTAGTGGCCGGCCATGCTCATGGCTCGTGGCCGTGAGCATGTGTGTGCTCATGCGTGAGTGCATGTGAGCCTCCCGTGGATGGATGGACGGGGGCATATATATAGGTGAGCTAGCTTACTACCTAAGCTAGGTAGTGGCGTGGGGGGCAAGTGGGCATGGGGCACCATGCCCATGATGGTGTGGTCGTGACGTGCATGCCTCCTTGTCCCTGGCGCACTTTATAAAACAGTGCCCAGGGACAGATACACTGTAGATGATGTCGTCGCTACTATTCGTCAACAGTGCCGGGTACGGCCGTCTCGTCGGTGTCTTGTCGGTGTCGAGTCGGGCTGCAGTCGGCAGCTGGCTGGTTGGCGCAGTCGGCAGCCGGCAGCCGGCCAGGCAGAGCAGTCGGACGGGGAGCCGGCAGGAGCGGCCGGGTAGTCGGACTGAGGGGCTTTGCTAGCCCCGATGTCTTGAAATATTGTCTCGCCGTCTTCGGGGTATCCGTGGCCAATTACTCCGACAAGAGCGTTGGCCGACAGTATGAAGACACCGGTGGGCGCTTCTTCGTTGGCGTCGTTGCCCACCGGGGGAGGAGGTCGGGAATGGAAGAAGAGAGGAGGTCGGCGAGGACGTGGCCGTGGGAGAGCTAGGCTGGCTCCTACACCTTCCTCGCCGCCACCCCTAGCTGATTCACCCGAGCACAGGACCGGTAGGGTGGACACGTCTAAGGAGGAGGCTACGCGGACTCCGGTCCACGAGCCTCGGGTCGACGGGCCTTCGGCCCACGAGACTTGGCCCCACGAGACTCCATCCCAGGAGACGTCCGGATGGGGTACCTGGACGGGTTTGCCTGAGGCGCCGAGTGGCCATGCTGATGGTGGCGGGGATCCGGCTGATAACGAGGGGCGAGGTGGTTGAGGGGCCATCGTCTACCAGCGTGGTTGTGCACGGCTCCCCCCGTACCGGCGACCCGCGAGCAGAGATGGTTGATTTTCCCTGATGGGGAGAGGTAAGTGTATTTACTATTTTTGTACCATTTTCCTTCATGTTTCTTCAAATATCTAATGCGTTGGCCTTGTCATACTACAGGGGTTGGCACCACACTGATGTTGTGCGCAGGCCCAACTCCGTCCTTGGTGTGCTTTGCCGGCAAAACTCCCGGGGTTTGTCACGTTGCCCGGTGAGGGTCAGGTTGCGGAGCTAGGATTGAGCTGAAAACACTACTTGGTTGCCCCGGCCCCACCGCAGGTGATGATCGACGGTGTCTTGTGCCACACGAGGGCAGAGATGGTGATCAGAAAATTTTGGGTAATTTCTCCTTTACACAATTAAAAGTCTTCAAATAGATAGTTATTGTACTAATAAACATTGTCTTGTTTGATTGCAGACCTTCTACATGTGTGAGGAGGGATACGAGGAGGCCGTGGCAAAGATTACCGACACCGCGTGCAGGCGCCTACTACAAAACTTACGGCATGAGGCTCGGGTGCAGGCTGTTCGAGACTATTACGCCTCGCGTGGTATTGAGAAGACGAAACTGTCGTGCCGCGATAAGTTTCTGAAAAAGGAGCAGTACATGACGGTAATTACCTATTCTTAAGTCCTTGTACTTGGTTTCCTTGATTTGCCATCTGCTAAGCCGGCGTAGCGCTCAGGTACGTTTCTCTTTACTAACTTAGGTGCCCCCGAGATGGTGTGCGGATCAGGTGGATTGTTGGGAGGTGTTGGTCGATGAGTGGTGCTCAAACGAATGGTGTGCCCAGCACAACAATGCCAAGGACAAGCGTGCCCAAATGGAAGGTGTGCCACACCATCAAGGCAGTGCCAACTTATTTCAGTACGGGTGGAACTGGGTATGTGGTTTGCTTCATGATTCATGCAATTCATTATTCATACTAGCTTGAGACCTTTAGTTACTAATTTACTCTGTTCCTCTCTTTCAGGCAAAACACAATAAGGCAGAGGTGTTCGACCTCTAAGCCATGGCCCATACTGGGCCGTACAAGAAGGTCATGGCATTTGAGCCATCTAACCTCGATAATCCAAAGAACTTCACCAACATCTCCTCCCACAACAAACTCGTGAAGTACAGAGATGAGGGGAAGGCGAGGAAAGGGGAGGACTTTAACCCGAGCCAACAGTTTGATCCAGAGCTGGTGATGATATCTGGTGGCGAAAGGTCCCATGGCTCGATAGCCATTAGAGACGGACTTATCTGTTGTCCTCGCACTCTCCCGGAGATCAAGGCGCGCCATTCGAGCTCCGCTCCTTAGATGAGGCCTCATCAACGGCAAGTCGAGCTCGCCTTCGAGGTTAGTTATACGGACTTAGCTATCTTTCCTCCATTACATTGTGTGTGCGGCCATCGATGATTACAATGCTAACGAGGAGTGGTGTTGTAGGCTGCTCATAAGAGTGAGAGAGATAGAACCCAGACGCTTTTGGCAGAGAGGGACCGGCGGGCGGAGGAGAAGCAGCGGGAGTTGGAGGAGAAGACGGCAAGGTTGATGGAGGAGGAGAGAGCATGGAATGACATGCAGAACCGGGCCATGTATGTAACACCCCGGATGTAACTTTCCATATTTGTAACTCCGACTCTTGCCATTTTCGGCTATGCGTTATGATATTCCCTCCGTGGTCGGGTTTTGTCTTTCGTTTTGCATTTTGTTCATGTCATGCATTTCATATCATGTCATCATGTGCTTTGCATTTGCATACGTTGTTCGTCTCATGCATCCGAACATTTTCCCCGTTGTCCGTTTTGCAATCCGGCGCTCCTATCTCCTCCGGTGCACCCCTCTTGTTTTCTTTCGTGAGCGGGTGTCAAACGTTCTCGGAATGGACCGAGGCTTGTCAAGTGGCCTTGGTATACCACCGGTAGACCACCGGTCAAGTTTCGTTCCATTTGGAGGTCGTTTGGTACTCCAACGGTTAACCGGCTAACCGCAGATGCCTTCTGTGTGTTCTAGCAAAAAACCCTCTCTAAACAGCCCAAAACCCACCAAACTCTCTTCATGCTCTAAGTCGTTCGATCACGATCGTGTGGGCGAAAACCGCACCTTATTTGGAGCCTCCTAGCTCCCTCTACCTATTTATATGTGAGACCCCCGTATTTTTCGCGCAGTCCAAACCCTAGTTCGTTCCCCTCGCGCCGCCGGACGTGTCCGCCTCCGGCCGGACGCGTCCACTCCCACCGCCGCCGCCACGTGTCACCGCCGCCTTCGCCGCCGCCGCCGGCCCGCCCGAGCCCGCGGGGAG